>NC_081414.1:716112288-716159788 GCF_030272615.1 Cryptomeria japonica
TGCTTATGCTTTTCCTAATCTATTCAACAACTTAATGTTGTCACTTCTCTATGACAATTGGATCTGCACGAAGTTGACATCAATGACAATCCAATGCCAACAAGGAAAATGAGAAGGAATTAGACAACACAAAACAATCCAGTGACAACAAGGAAAATATGGCTTTAGTATTATGCATGAATGATATCCAAATCTTCAATGCTAGATCAATACTTTATAGCTCTAAAAATTTAAAATAGCATTGAAAAAATCTAATACTACAAAAGAATCTTAAGTGTGGAATGTAGAGTGTTTGTTGGTATGTGCATGGAAAGGGATGACAAGAAGGGGTTAAAAGTAACCACTTTCTTTTGAAAGCAATAAAATTTGATCCTAGATGAGAAATTGAAGATGGTCACACTCAAAATTTAAATATGTGACAAGAATAATATTTGCAATGCTTGGAATATATTTTCCAAACTACTATTAGTTTTAAAATTATCATACAATTTCAGAGGTTCACATAGGGAAGCACACAAAGTAGTCTTGTTTCATAAAAAAACAAAAAAACTGGTAAAACATTAGCTAACATAACTTATTTTATGTCTAATTCATTTACTAATGTTTATACATACATATATGTTACTAATTTTCAAAGTGAATACATCTAAAAATTAATACTTTTAGCATGCTTCCTCCAAGTTTTTTGAAAACTAATAAGAAATATATATTTTTAATGTGCACAGAACAAAATCTAAAAGAGAAAAATAGACTTTATTTCAAATTTAGATGAATATATAAAAATCAATAACAAAAATCATATACATAAGTTTTGAGATAAAAGAAGACACTAGCAAATGAAATTGAAGATCAAAACCTTAAAATTCTCTAAATGCAAACAAACAAGATATTTAGAATGATGAAAGAGAGTTTGATGTTATTGCCTTAATTTTTTAGATTAACATAAAAAGAATTAAATTTTATGGAGAGCATGCTTGCAATATAGTTTTTTTCTCTTGTATTTACAAAAACCACATCTTTAGGAAATGTCATGGAAGTCTTATCTTGTGGGTTGCATTCCTAAAGCAAATACAATCCTAAATGTTGGTAGTTTGTAAAACAAGTAATAATGTGAGTATGTTATAACATGCTCATATTTTGTGAGCCATAAAGAAAAATAAATGTTCACAAAACATGAGTATGTTATAATGTGATAGAATTCTTCTAACCTTTTTTTTTTTTCTTTTGTGGCTTACAAAATGTGAGAACATTATAATGCATGCATCTTATAATGTAACACATGATATAACATTCTTGTGTTATATTATATTTAGACCACAAAAATATTGACCACATTTTGATTCCCCATCTTTGTGCATTGGCCTTGGTATGCACTCTTAAAGTAAGAATAGGAAGACCAATTTATAAATTTTTAAGGACCCCATTTTATTATTTTGAATAGGAATTAGTGAATTGATCTTAGTGAAGCAATAATAAGTTTATCATTAAATTTGTTAAGCTAAAAAATTGTGGCACACATGTTCTCTCCTAATGATAGCACACTTGTCCCATATCCTAAGAAACACGAGCTTATTTGGAAAGAAGAGATGGCTAAAACAAGATCAATAAAGGTGGTTTCAACTCAATTGAAATTAGATGCAAAATTTATGGAAGAAATAAGGTGAAAACATATAAGAGAGGATATCCAAACATTTAATTTTTGGAGTAATAACCTTGGAAATGAGAACGTGGCTGGATTAAGTAAGGAGTAACTTTGGAAGGAGATGTAGAAACACATAAAAGAGGAAAGAGAAAAATGGGGCTAAGAAATTGGTAATAGAAATATAGAGGACACATAAAAAGGGAAACAAGCTAATGGAAGAAAGAAAGTAGGCTAGAAAGTGGTCGAAAGGAATAGATTAGACAAAAACTATAATGAACAAAAAATACGTAAAAAATATTACAAGACATGAAAATAATGTTTTTATAGTACCTCAAGAAATCGAGACACCTTCATTCCAAGTTCACATTCAACTAACTTGGTCTTACAAAAAATCTCATTTTGTCAAATTCACCATGACATAAAATCTAAGAAAATAAATTTTCCATCATAATCACCAAAATTTCATAACAACACAAGATTTTATATTCAATATATTTATACCCAAACAAAAGATAATTGTTTAATTATATTTCGTTTGACTAAACTACTTAGAAAAGATATTGACACAATTTAATTAAAATAAAATAAATAAAATTTTCTCTTATCGACAGCGATTGAATTTATACCTTCTTGACTAAATTTTGATTGTATTTAAAGCATTATAGATTAATTACATTTATAGTCAGGTCTTACCGACAATGATTATACCTTGATACATAGGTTTTCAATAAGTTAACTACATCATGCACGCCAACTTCTTGCCACTATCGTAATACGACAAAGCAGGTTGTCTTATATTTTACATGTGACAAACTGGAGAATTTTCCGCGATATTGTCTATATGCTGCATCAGCCTGCGGATTTATATTCTGATTTTTATTTAATTAATAAATATGGTCAAATGTGAAGACTGATTACTTCTACGAAACATACTCGCATTCCTTCTGCAATTTCTCTTCACTTTCTCGGAAAGACTCTGAATCTAATCACAACACTATTTATAAGCACAACTAATCATATATACATACACATATATACAATTACATATATGTGTATAAACACATACCTATACCAAAAGGCAGAGACACAAAACCATATATGTATATTAGCATTAACATATACCAATAGCCATATGCAAATATAAATATACATATGTAAATATCAGTATATGTATATATAAATGAAAATATACAAATATGCAAATAAACCAAAGGGGGGAGGGAGACGCATTAAGGAAAAAGAAAGAGGGGGAGAAGTCAAGGCGGGGGGCGGGGATGGTACTGGAGGACAGAAAGAAAAGCATGCCACGAGATACTGAGGTTTAACCCATCGTCATGATTAAGATTGGAGGGGTGATGAATAATAGAAATGGCCTCTTTAACTTTTCTCTTCAAAAAATTGTTCTCCCTGCACAATATTTGAGTGTCCTCCAAACAAATATGGTGCTTGGTAGTAGACGAATGCTCAACTAAGGCTGATTTGAGGGCCCATTCATGCTCAATGTTGACACAATACTCTTTTATTCTAGTCATGAATGAATGACCTGTTTCACCAATGTATGGAGTACCACAAGAGCATACAATCTTGTAGACACCTAACTCTAAGAAGGCATCCCTAGCATCCTTAAGCTGAGGGGCATGCCTCTTAACGGTGGAAACAAGTTTGAAGGCACACCAGAGACCTTTTTTCACAAGGATTTTTGAGATCTTGTGCAATATGCCTTCAACATAAGGGAGAGAGACAAATGGGGCTTGAGATGGTGGGGAGGGCAGGGCATTAGAGATGGAAAGGTAATGAGATTTGGCTTGGAGGAAGGCCCTAGAGATCTACTTGTTTGAGTAGCCATTCCATTTGAAGACTTGACGAAGATGGGAGAGCTCTTGGTCTAAGTTGTCCTCATCACAAATCTGATGGGCTCTTAATGCCAGGGTTTTTAGGATCCCAACTTTCTGGCTAGAGTGGTGATGAGAAGTCAAATGAAGATATAGGTCAGTGTGGGTAGTTTTGCGAAACACCCAACGACCAAGGGATCCATCAATTTTTTTACAGATTAAGACATCGAGAAAAGATAAAAGGTTGTTGGATTCAAGTTCTTTGGTGCAGGCAATAGAAGGAGAAATTTTATTGAGGTGAGCATGAAACTCCTCTAACATGTCCAAGCTGTGGGGCCAACAGACATTAGTGTCATCCATGTATCGTTTCCACCACTTTGGCTTGAGGGGGAAAGAATGTAAGGCCACCTCCTCAAAATGCTCCATGAATAATTTGGCAATCACCAGAGAGAGAGGGGAGCCCATGGCTACTCCATCAACTTGTTCATAGATAACTCCTTGGAAGGAGAAGAAGGTTGACCTTAAGCAAAGTTCCACCAAAGAGGCGATCTCCTCACTGACCTTAAGCTTGACAATCTCGATGGAGTCTAGGATAGGGACCTTGGTGAAGAGGGACACCACATCGAAGCTCACAAGAGTGTCTCGAGTGTCCAACTTGGTGTCCTTGATAAACTGGACAAATTGGTTGGAATCTTTGATGAAGGAGTTGGAGTTACCAACAAGTGGAGAAATTAATTTAATGTGCACAAAACATAATCTAAAATAGAAAAATAGACTTTATTTCAAATTTCGATGAATAGATAAAAATCAATGACAAAAATCATATACATAAGTTTTGAGAAAAAAGAAGACACTAGCAAATGAAATTGAAGATCAAAACCTTAAAATATTCTAAATGCAAACAAACTAGATATTTAGAACGTTAAAAGAGAGTTTGACGTTATTTCCTTTATTTTTTAGATTAACATAAAAAGAATTAAATTTTATGGAGAGCATGCTTGCAATATAGTTTTTTTCTCTTGTATTTACAAAAACCACATCTTTAGGAAATGTCATGGAAGTCTTATCTTGTGGGTTGCATTCCTAAATCAAATACAATCATAAGGGTTGGTAGTTTGTAAATCAAGTAATAATGTGAGTATGTTATAACATGCTTACATTTTGTGAGCCATAAAAGCAAAATAAATGCTCACAAAACATGAGTATTTTATAATGTGATAGAATTCTTCTAACCTTGTTTTTTTTTGCTTTTATGGCTTACAGAATGTGAGAACATTATAATGCATGAATCTTATAATGTAACGCATGATATAACATTCATGTGTTATATTATATTTAGACCAAAAAAATATTGACCACTTTTTGATTCCCCATGTTTGTGCATTGGCCTTGGTATGCACTCTTAAAGTAAGAGTAGGAAGACCAATTTATAAATTTTTAAGGACCCCATTTTATTATTTTGAATAGGAATCAGTAAATTGATCTTAGTGAAGCAATAATAAGTTTATCATTAAATTTGTTAAGCTAAAAAATGGTGGCATGCATGTGTTCTCCTAATGATAGCACATTTATCCCATATCCTAAGAAACACGAGCTTATTTGGAAAGAAGAGATGGCTAAAACAAGATCAATAAAGGTGGTTTCAACTCAATTGAAATTAGATCCAAAATTTATGGAAGAAATAAGGTGAAAACATATAAGAGAGGATATCCAAACATTTAATTTTTGGAGTAATAACCTTGGAAATGAGAACGTGGTTGGATTAAGTAAGGAGTAACTTAGCAAGGAGATGTAGAAACACATAATAAGAGGAAAGAGAAAATGGGGCTAAGAAATTGGTCATAGAAATATAGAGGACACATAAAAAGGGCAACAAGCTAATGGAAGAAAGAAAGTAGGCTAGAAAGTGGTCAAAATGAATAGATTAGACAAAAACTATAGTGAGCAAAAAATACGTAAAAAATATTACAAGAAATGGAAATAATGTTTTTATAGTACCTCAAGAAATTGAGACACCTTCATTCCAAGTTCACATTCAACTAACATGGTGTTACAAAAAATCTCATTTTGTCAAATTCACCATGACATAAAATCTAAGAAAATAAATGCTCCATCACAATCACCAAAATTTCATAACAACACAAGATTTTATATTCAATATATTTATACCCCAAACAAAAGATAATTGTTTAATTATATTTAATTTGACTAAAATACTTTTAAAAGATATTAACACAATTTAATTAAAATAAAATAAATAAATAAATTTCTTATTGACAGCGATTGAATTTATACCTTCTTGACTAAATTTTGATTGTATTAAAGCATTATAGATTAATTACATATATAGTCAGGTCTTACCGACAATGATTATTCCTTGATAGATAGGTTTTCAATAAATTAACTACATCATGCACGCCAACTTCTTACCACTATCGTAATACGACAAAGCAGGTTGTCTTATATTTTACATGCGACAATCTGGAGAATTTTCCGCGATATTGTCTATATGCTGCATCAGCCTGCGGATTTATATTCTGATTTTTATTTAATTAATAAATACGGTCAAATGTGAAGACTGATGACTTCTGCAAAACATACTGGCATTCCTTCTGCAATTTCTCTTCACTTTCTCGGAAAGACTCTGAATCTAATCACAACACTATTTATAAGCACAACTAATCATGATGAATCCAACTAGTGCCTCAAAATGGCTAATATTTGTAAATTCTCCAATCCGACTGCTCTCAGAAATGTAAATTTTGTTCAACGCGGCTTTGCTTATGTTCTAAAGGGAGATACTGATAAGCTTCCTCAGACACCAGGCACCAAGGAAATCTTTACAAAAGGTTTTTGGTTTTTTATCAAAGCTTGAAAAATTATTTCTCTTTCTACCTATACCATTCTTCATTGTTCTTTAAATTTATAGTTATTTGGCTTTGCATGTATTTTCTCAGGAGAAGATGCCGATATGGGTGGGAAAACTACCAGTTTCTTTACCAGGAAATCAATTAAGCCTGCCTCTGGAGGAATCATTAAAATGTTTTCATCTGTAAGTATTACATTCTAAATAACATTGAACTATTACTGTAGATTAGCATATTGTTTGTACTGTTTTGAACCTTTGATCTCCTGTCACTTGCAAGTTAGAAGTTTTATATTTTAGTAACTGAAGTGTGCATAATTTTTTTTTTTTTCTTTAAGGTAAAGTCTAAATCTGAACACGCGGACTTTTGAAGCTCTTGGGAGTAATTGTGCTTCCCTTCTCTACAGTGCGTTTTTGGGTTTAATCTGTGATTAGAAAGTGTTCTCAAAAGAATATTGAATGGACACAAATTTTAATGATGTTCATGAAATTGAGTGGTCTAAAAGATCATGAGATATGTCACAGTATTGACATATTTGTACATTTCTTTTTATGTAAATTTTTCTATAATGAATTTTGATCAAGTAGCTTGTTAATTTGTGAAGTCTTGTCTATTCAAAAAGTTTGTTTAGACTGTCTATCTTCAAAATATTTTCAAATTACTTGTAGATATTTTCATATGCTGCACATTCTATGATGAAGTGTTGCTTAATTTGAATTTTCTACAAAAGACACAAATTCTTTCTTTCCACTTTTCTTTGGAGACAGTCCATCTATTCAATTTAATTTAAGTTGATGAGAGCTGTTCTTCAGCTGTGTTATTAAAATTCTAGCCTTATTGTAACCTCAAATAGGATTTTTCATCGTGCTACCACATAGTATTAAATTATTTGACATAATGTGTTTTTTCCGCCATTCTGTTTTGTCTATTGACAATTCTGAACCTTTCTAACATCATTTTTCTATTTCGAACAAAGTGTTAGGACATTTATGCCAATTAATGTCTCATTTATTTATCTGCAAAAATTAATTCATATCTTCATTTTCGAAACGATTTTGCTAATTCTTAGAATTTTGGTGGTTGCTTGTGGATGCAGGCCGCTACTGCGAGTTTGAAGGATCCAAAAGATCCAGGCATAAATAAAGGACCTCCTCCACAGCATGATAATCAGCCAGTCAAGGCTCCAGAAAAACCAACCAAGGATACAGTGTCTAATCCAAAGAACCATAATGAGAAACCAACCAAAAATTAACTAGAGGACTGTCACAGATGTATGCGTAGAATAGTAATAATGTAGTCAAAGTAGTGTTAAATTGCTCTATGTAGTTTTGCACAGATGTATGCGTAGATTAGTAATAATGTAGTCAAAGTAATGTTAATTTGGTCTATGTAGTTTTGCTTAACCATCGCACGCTTGTCAGACTGTTTGAAGTATTGGAATATGATAATATAATATTCTGCCAAGGTTCAGAAAGTTTGTCTTGATTGTTCCGCCATATGGAAAGAAAACCTCGTATACCTCTGTAGTTATTTTAGACCTTTTTGCAAATATATAATTACTGTATTTAATTGTAGCTGATGTTCAATATATATCCGTATTATGCTTTTAAGTTATTTCAACCAAGCGAAATTATTGTACCGTGCACGTCACATCTTTTTTCTTCTTTTTTTTAATTGAACCAAGCAGAATACAAGTCTTATAAAAAAAAGGATAATGAGCTGTTCAAATTGAACTTGCAGAAAATGAAAGAAAAATCTCAGATCAGCATTCAAACTGATTACAAAAACAACACAAATATCTATCACAGTTGGCAAAATTACAACACAGCATAAACAGTGGCTGAATTGGAACCTTTATAACATATATAATAGATCAGATGGTTCAAAGTGACATGAGAAAAGACTAAACGTAAGTACAATGTAAAGAATAGCCTCTTTACAGATTCTCGGTATAAAGAAAAATTAAAATTAGACTCAATAATTATGCCCATAATAGATTAGAAGATACAAAATATTATTTTCTATTTTTATTAGTTGTTGCCTCATCAGGATTATTCATGCATCTGTGGCATTCAAAGAATAGCCTCTTTACGGATTTTCTCAGTATAAAGAAAAATTAAAATTAGACGCAATAATTATGCCCATAATAGATTAGAAGATACAAAATATTATTTTCTATTTTTATTAGTTGTTGCCTCCTCTGGATTATTCATGCATCTGTCGCATGCAATTTTTTAGTGACAAGTCAATCATGACACAGGAAAAAAAAAATATTCTTACAATTTTATAGTTGAAAATCATTTTTCCTGATTTAATAATTTTAAAAATATTATTTGTTTCATTATTGGTTTATTCCGGCAGAAGCCATTGCATTTATTTCATGTTTTTATTGTAAATATTAAATGTGGTCTGAAATCTGCATCAGGGCAAGTAAACAGCCATAAGATATTCCAACAAAATAAATCCTCTTATGTCGCGAGTTTCATCCAAAAAGATATAGAAATAAGAAAATCTATGAAAATCTAGAGAAACCTTATGTATCGAGTATCCAAAAGTAAATATTAATTTTTTGTCTCTCAAATAATAATTGAAGATGTTACAATATTTAAATCTCAATATCAAAAAAATTGCAATAATTGCAAAGATTGAAAACTGCAGAAAATTGAATCTACAAAGATTGGGAAGACTCCACAAATTGCATAGATTCATTTTACTAAAAGTAAGATTAATGTGCATTTTTTGCTGTTGGATCTACTAATACTTCTAATTTTTTTATGTTCAACTTTTTTTGTGCTTGAAATTGTTTCATTTGTACAAGATTTATATATATATATATATATATATATATATATACTGCAATCACATCATGATGTGCAATGGGTGTGCTAAAGAGGTGTAAAAGATCGGTTAAGAAGAAAAAAAGTCTATTTTTTACATAAATGTGTGCTATACATGGGGTATTTTTTAAATATATATATACTGCAATTAAGGAAGGTACTTTAAAATAACATTCCATTTTCTCCTAGCCCATGCATAGTCACAAAAAACATATTTTAAAGTTTCATTTTATTGATATAATGCACATTTCATTGGCTAAACCATCATATATTTTAACATGTCACCAACTAACACATTGAGGTGTAAGAGTTTCCAAGTCAAAATTTGAGCATTAACCTTAGCTTCACACCTCCAAACTTGAGCACTTAATTTCTTCCATATTTTTTCTTGAAATATGCATTTTCATTTGAGCATCAATTTGAGATTTAATGTAATGCCCACTTCTTACCCAAGTGAACATCACTTAGAAGTAGAAACAATCTTTTATTTTAATCTACATATCACATAACTATTAAAAGAGATTGACATCATACTCACTATAACATAATGATTTTAATTTAAGCAACACTCACTTAAGAAACTTGTCACTTCATACCTGAGTTCCTCATCCCTATATAGTACTTGGCTCGACTTGTCGCATGTTCCTACATATATGTTTACGCCACTAGATGCACAATATCAAATTTATCAAATCTTGGATACATGATCGACAAAATAAATCATATTATTACTTTTAATTGGATCAATCATATAGCCATTTACCATTGAACTCACAAATACAAACATACAACATTAGGAAGGAATGGCAAAACTAGACAAACTCAAAAGAGCCAGACCTAAGGGCCAAACCTAAAGTCTTGGGCACTCATCACAGATAGCCTTACCTTTGTGAATGCACAAAGACTTTATGGTTCAACTTAAAAATCATATAAATTTATAAAAGAGGGTACACAACCCTTTCTAGGGCTTCATACCTCTCTCGTTTGCTACAACCCACTAAGGTGAAACAAAGATGAATTCTAAGATAGATTTGAGATGAAGATTATTTACACATAGGTCTCCCTACAAAGATACTCAAAGTAGTATGCTTCTATTGATTATGTATAGTATACAAAGTACCAATCGTAAGTTATAACCTATGCTATCAGTGGATTGACACAAGGGAGATATGTCCAACATTATCACAATCATTTCCTAAGCAAGGTATGAGAAGTCTTTAAGAACATTGTATAAATCTCCACATAACCTCCATCACAAGCTATCATAGATAGATTACCCATGGGCAAATTATCTATACACATTATTTGCATTTTCAACAATTATTTACTATAGACTTTTCTTGAAGGATTAAAGAGATAAATTATATAAACTAAATAAAATAAATGATGGAACACTTAGATTATTATTTCAACTATCACCAAACACATGAAATTACCACAAAATTACACTTCATTTGATCTATAGCTAAACTAGCCATCTAGTTAAATTTTTGCTTCAAAACACACTAAAAAGGAATTTGTATCCTCCCAATAGTAGGTTCACGATTGAACAGAGGTATTTTGATCATGTCTTTCATAATGGATGTAGAATATATCAGAGACATTTTTAAAAGTAAAACTTGACAATATACTATAGCATGAAAATAGTTACACCTATTTTGTATTATGCATGTTTAAACACACAATTGTTGAACAAATGAAATATTAATATATAAATGTGTACATAAACCTTACAATTATACATTTATATAATTATACATTTCTATAATTATAATTTATTAGAGTCCCTCAGATCTACTCTCATACGTAACTTGTAAGTACATTCCTCAATAGTAACCTCACTATTTAATTTTATTTTTAAGCATGCAAAAAGGGAGAACACCAATATCACCTTAATAGAAGATGATTACCTTGAAGTCTAGTGGTTCACCGAACGATCTTTTGTTCAACTTAAGTTATTTAATGTTGGATAGTCATAAAGGGTAGCTCACATGTTAGACTTGTCAAAATTGCAATATCTAAGATTCATTATGGAGGAGAATTAAAAAATAGCATAGGTCATCTACACTTATGGGAAAGAACACTATATCTTCATTTAGAAAGATCATTAAGATGATATCAACACAACTATCAGCTTAGTTTTAATCAAATAAATGAGATTCAAAAACTAAAATAAAATGATACATTACTAGAAATAAATTCCCTAAAATTATGACTACTACTACAATCTCAACTACATAGATAATTCTAATGTATTTTTCTGGATTCAATTGTGTGTATTTTTTTTTCCATCAACATTTTGAATCACACTCTGTGATTTATCATAGGGATTAAAAGAATTCCAAAGACATGAATCACGGAGTGTGATTTGAAACGTTGATGGAAAAAAATACACACAATCGAATCCAGAAAAATACATTAGAATACAAAATAGATTGTGGAAATCTCATCGCTTTAATACATAGATAATCTTTTCCCCTTACTAAATACTAAAACATTCATCACACGATCATGCAACATGATTATAGAAGAATATTAAATCCCTGTTATAAAATTAAATGACGGTTACACATCAACATACATCTACCAATTCCAACATAAGACTAAGGTAAAAGTGACCTAAAAATAAATACTTATAATATGATTCTTTTGCAAAGCAACCATTTTCATCCTTTTTTTTTCCCATCATCGAAATTAGCAAAAATGAAGTATATACTACAGAGCAGAGGAGGGTAGGTATAGGTTTGATTCTTAGTCATATAGTGAATGATATAGTGATGAGAATTCTAGACTAAATCAACTTTAGAAATAAAATCTATGCATTCGTTTGGAAACTTAACTTTGAATATCAATCAAATATAGATAAGATATTAGATTAGAGAATCACAATGCAAAATTTGTTATCACCTAATCTGGATTGTGCTTCACATAGATCTTCCTTGGATTCATTGCTTCCTTGGCTTCTTAGATCTCCCTCCTTTCCAAATTGAAATGGTTAAGAAGGCTGCAGAAACTTTAAGCAAATGCAATTGGCTGGCGTAGAGCCAGATTCCACAACCGTATCACCCTCCTCCCTGCTCGGAACAAACTAAGAGCTTTGGATAAAGGCGTGGACACTCACAACGGTCTGAACCGAATGTTACAAGCAAATATCATCTCATCTAACACATATATCAATCAGCCTAAGGGGTTTGACGTGCATGATAAACTATTCGAATAGAGTGTCTCTGTCGTATTTATTGCACTTTATTGTGCTCTCTTGAAAGGAAAACGCCAAGCTCTTTCTCTTCTACTTTCTTCTAGCCTACCCTACTTTATGTCTTCTTCAGTGTGAACCCTTGAAAGCCCCACAACAAATTTCTAAATTCGCATCATTTCTCCATTACAAAGTTAATTAAAAAAGTGTTAAATAAAATAATTTATAGCCAATAAAGTAAAAAAAATTAATTATGTCAAAAAGCAGTGAGAGCACGTGATGGTGTGTAATGGCACATATTAATACTTCCAAGATAATATTTTTTAAATCTCCAATTTAATATTATAATCATATTAGTAAGTGTCATAAGTGTGATTTTAGCTGAGAAGATTTCCCTAAGAATCTATAGATATCCATAAAGACATTTATGCACATGTACCGCATAAAATATATATGTATATGTGTAAATACACACATATATCTATATGTATATGTAAATACATATATAAAATTCTACTAAATATGTTTTGGACTGAGCAAGTTCTCCCCTTAGAAAGCTTTGGCATCCACATAAGCATTTGGGAATTGTAGGGAATGAACCTCTTCACAAAATTATCCAAAATCCATCTTATCAACAACAAGGTGTCAATCACTAGCCATGGCTCTTTATAGCATCACCAAATTGAGGGCACATAACTATTTCCCCCAAAATAGGCACCTCAAATTGAAGGGTGACTATTTGAAGTATTGTAAATAGCTAGGAGAACTCCCCAACCTCAATAAGAAGTAAGTGAATAGAAGTAGCACCAATTCACTAAGTTCTTAACTACCTTTTAAAATTCCTTCTTAAAAATTGAATGTTCTCATATTCTCGTCTTTACTTTTAAAATCAAAACCTATCACATTCCTCATTGCATATCAAATCCCCCTTGCTTGTCGACATTGTTTGTGAAAAATACAATTTTGGTCACCTTAGAGGTAGTTTAAAAACCACATCAAACATCTACTAACATCGTGTTCCTTGCCATGTTGGGGCTTAGATGGAGTTCTAAAACCAAGGAAAAATCTCTCTAGGAAAACAAATTGAAAAAAAGAATCTTAAAATATTCTAAATGTAAAATTGTTAAATAGTTAGAATTTTAAGAGAGAACTTGACATTATTGTGTTGATTTTTAGTTTAACATAAAATAATTTATAAATTTGATAGGGAGTGTGCTTAACGTTTTAGTTGTTTTCTATCTTTTACAAATAACACGTTGAAAATGACATGCATTTCAATCCTTTGAATTAGATGCCTAACCAAACACAATCATAAGAATTTGTAGTTTGCAAAGTAGATTATAATGTGAGCATGTTACAACAAATTCAAATTTTGTGAGGCATAAAAGTAAAATAAAGGGTCATAAAATATGACCATTTTCTAATGTGCTCATATTTTTTGAGCAATTTTTTGGCTTTTATAGCTTGCAAAATGTGAGAATGTTATATAATGTTATAATGCACATATGTTACAATGTGAGCATAATATAAAATACTTAGTGTTATATGTTGTTTAGACCAAAAAATAATGTTGGCTATGTTTTTGTCCCCTATCTCTATGCATGCATCTTGGTGTGCATTCTTAAAATGACGATAGGAAGACTCATTTATAGATTTTGGGGGGTTCATATTTTTTCAATCTAAGTAGGAATCATTCAATTGATCTTAACTAATAGTGAATAAGCTTGTCATTAATTTTTTTTAGCTAAAAAATGGTCGCTCATATAAGCTCTCCTAATGGCACACCATGTGTTCTATATCTCAAGGAACAAGAACTTAGGTAGGAAGAAAGAGGTGGTTTCAACTCAATTGTATTTCAGATTTGAAAGCTATGGAAGATTTTAATTTTTGGAGTAACAACCTAGGAAACGATAACATGGTTGGACATGTGTGAAATATGCTTATTGGGAAATGTAGAGACACATGAAAGAGGAAGAGGAAATTTAAGGATAAGAAATTGGTCCTAGAAATAGAGCAAGACACATAAAAAGGGGAACATAATAAGGGGAGAAGGAAGGCTGGTGGGAAAGGGGTCAAAAGGAATAGATTAGGGGGGAAAAGTTGGGCACAAAATAGGTAAAAAAAAATTTAAAATGCATAAAAATTTATGTTTATATAGTATTCCAAGAAAGTATAATATCTTAATTTCAATTTCAAATTCAACTAAACCACCCTGATAAAAAGATTCTTATTTTGTCAAATTCATCATGACAATATATCCATTTTCTTTACATGTTCGATGTTTATGTTTAATTAAATTGCTTCAATAAAGATAAATAATCTATCATAATAACCAAAAGTTCATATAACAACATAATATTATATATCCAATCTATTTATATCCCAAACAAAAATCAAAAGATAATTATATAATTATATTCAATTTGACTAAACTACTTAGAAAAGATATTAACACATTTTCATTAAAATAAAGATTTTTTTTTCTTATAGATGGCGATAGAATTTATACCTTATTGGTTACATTTTGAATGCCTTTAAAGCATGTGATAGACTAATTACATTTATACCAAACTCTTACCGACAATGATTGTACGTTGATAGATAGGTATTTAATAAATAAACCACATCATGCACGCAAACTTCTTACCACTATTGTAAAACGACAAAAACAACATGTTTATATGGGACAAAGTGGAGGATTTTCCGTGATATTGTCTATGCAGCCATCAGCCTGCACATTTCTATTCTGATTTTTATTTAATTAATAAATACAGTCAAATGTGAAGACTGATGACTTCTGAGAATCATAATGGTATTCCTCCATAGCAAAAATAAAGGACCTCCTCCACAGCATGATAATCAACCAGTCAAGGCTCCAGAGAAACCAAGCAAGGATACAGTGTTTGATCTAAAGAACCGTAATGAAAAACCAAGCAAAAGTTAACTAGAGGAATGACACAGATGTATGTGTAGATTAGTAATAATGTATTTAAAGTAGTGTTAATTTGCTCTATTTAGTTTTTCTTAACCATCACATGCTTCTCAGACTATTTGAAGTATTGAAATATGATAAAATAATATTCTGCCAAGGTTAAGAAACTTTGTCTTGATTGTTCTGCCATATGGAAAGCAAACCTCGTGATTGTAAATGTTACATTAAATTCATATATTACATCTTTCTTTTCTTTTTCTCTTTTATTGAACCAAGCAGAATACAAGTCTTATATAAAAAAAAGGGATAATGAGCAGTTCAAATTGAATGGGAGAAAATGAAAGAAAAAACTCATACCAGCATCCAATCTGATTATAAAAACAACACAAATATCTATCACAGTTGGCAAAACCTATTCAAACAGCCAAAAGAGTTACAACACAGCATAAACAGTAGCTGAATTGGAACCTTTAAACATGTATAATAGATCAGATGGCTCAAAGTGACATGAGAAAAGACTAAACATAGGTACAATGTCACATCTTGAATTCCATGTCATTCACAGAATAGACTCTTTAGGGATTTTTCCAGTATAAAGGAAAATTAGAATTAGACGCAATAATTATGGCCATAACAGATTAGAAGATACAAAATAATATTTTCTATTTTTATTGGTTGTTGCCTCCTCCGGATTATTCATGCATCCGTTGCATCCTCTGGATTATTCATGCATCTGTTGCATGCAATATTTCAGTGACAAGTCAATCATGATACAGGAAAAAATAAAATATTGTTACAATTTTATAATTGAAAATCATTTTTCCTGATTTAATAATTTTAAAAATATTATTTGTTTCTTTATTGGTTTATTCTGGAAATAGTTTGTTGCTGCAGGTGGTTGGTTGGATGAGGGGGAGTGGTAACAGTCAGTTATCCTAGGAGCACTTAACCAAAGTAGGTATTGCTCCCTTCCTACCTATTGCTATGTTTTTTTCTAGACTCTTATCTGAAGCGATCACTCCCTCTTCCAGCCTTTTCTTTTTCCCCCATTGGTCCTCACCCTCTCATGTTACCTATCGTAGGTGCCATGTACTCTATAAATGGTGGGGTTTTGGTTTTTAGTTCTGCGAATAATAGGCGTATAGAGGAAGCCCTTGTTGTGTTTCTTGTATAGATCTTCACCAACAGAAGGTTAAGGGATGCCTTTGAAAACCTTATAGATTGTTTTGTTCTAGTCTATTCTTTAGCGAAACATGGTGAATTTAGCTACAAGGTTGTGGGATGGATTTTAAAATCCACAGTGTGTTGTTTGTTGCCCTAGCTTTGTTGTTGCAAGCATAAGGGTTTGTCAGGAAAATGGTTTAAGGTGCTCCTAAGTCCCTATGTTTTTTATTAGTTAGTTTTGGTTTTTCGGGAACCTTGTTGTTTCTGATTTTGTGCTCTACCCAAAAGTGTGTTTCAAAAAGGGCTCACCTTTTTTAGTTTTTGTTCTTCCTAGTGGTCTCATTGCTTGTGATTTACCCCTTGTGTGCTTTCTCAACAGTTATGTATCCGGTTTGGGCCTATCATGTCTTTTTCTAATTAAAACAAAGAAAAAAGTTATGTTTATACAATTGTTATGAAGAGGTCGATTATAGGTGAGTCACTTGTTTCAAATCGCAGATACAGGAATTCTTGCAAATATTTTTGTGTCAAAAAAAACATTTTCTATTCATGAAAAGGTCACATTGTGAGTTGCATGTTGGTTGAGGGGATCGCTACACATAGAAATCGATCCTTTTATATTAGACAATATTGTACAATTTTTTGGGTCTACAAATGGCTTATAGTATATGGGACTACCTTGTATTCCATGTAAGAGGCACCTAACTATACTACAAACAAGGTGTACATACTCTCTCCCCTATATGGTTTGAACTTGTGACCTATCTTTCAAGAATAGAAGTTCTCCACCATTAAAAAAAATCGATAGTTGAAAGTTATACATTGACAAAAAAAATGCATAATGAAGCAAAAATTAATTACGAAAGAAATTGGTAGTGCACCAAAGAGTTACCAAATCCATAAAGAAAATTGTGGGAGTATAAAGAATACCTAGCTGACACAAAAAATTAGGTATCTCACCCTCCATATCCCCATAGGAAAATAAATCAACAAGAAAACATGATGGCTTAGATGTGACATATGCTTCCACGTCCACCATGACAAAATAGTAGACTTGGAAGGTTCAAATTTTAGACATGTTGCCTCCATGGACGATGGGCTTCGGACATTGCGATGGCGGAAATGCAATTAGGTTTAATCATAGTGCATCCCATTTCAATTAGGTTTAAGTTTATTTTATTTAAGAAATAGGATATTGCATTATTAGTTTAGGATTGCACGCTATTCAAAATAAGTAAGACGTCTAATAGGTTAAGGATGTTATTAGTAATATTAGGTTAAAAATTATTTAAACAATAATAATTATTATGTAAATAATTTATAATATTATATTTATATTAAATAACATCGAAGGAATTTCCTAATTGAATTGGTACAGGTTAATTCTAGTGATCTATTGTTGATAATATTTGAGAGGTGTGAATGATGATTGAAGTCCTACTTGTCATTCAATTTCATCATTACTATTGATGTTTTCTCCATTTTTTTGTTCATTGCCTTCACATAAAATTCTACAAACACTTTGATAACCTTATAAAGAGAAACTAATGGCAAACCATGTGGTGTACTTCCACATATTAGTTGCACACAGTTACTTGTTTTAAAAGTAATTGTTGTTTTTCAAACTAGCAGATGTGAGTTGTAGTTAGTTCACAATAGATTGCATTGTCTTTCTTTTAGAGTGTTCACCAGGTTCAATAAATTTGATATAAATGATTTTTGATAACATAGATGGTCCCACAAAAACTATAGATATTTTTGAAATATTGATTGTGAATACTTTTAATAAAATAAAACAAGAATAACATAATAATATTATAGTTACTTAGATAATACATTGTATTATTTATTGTTATTGATAACATATTTTTTTATATATTTTTACTAACTATATTGTATAAATATATTATATATATTAATAACTATAATATGTATTATATATTATAGTTATTATCTATATTAAAAAAAAAATTACATATAATATATATTTTTTTTTCTTCAAACATAGCTAAAGTGGTATTCACTTTTGACTAGAGCTATGAACTAGTGAGATCACATTTTTGAGGGTCCTCATCTCCATGTTTGTTCGACAATAACACCCTTATATCTCCTTTGTGTTGTCATTTCTTCCATGCCCAGGCATCACCTTATCTCTCCATTACCTGTGTGTTGGACACATGGGCCTCCAGTAGATTCAAACCCAAGGCCTCCCATGTAGGAGGCTCACAACTAACAACTACATTGTAGGGTCATCTCCCCATTAAATATAATATATATATATATATATATATATATATATATATATAATTAATAATTATAATATACTTTTTTACATAATATTATTTAAACTAATTTATAAGATAAGAAGAAAGCTAAAGCGAGAGGAAGCGAGGGCAACAATAGATAGAAAAAAAAAGGAAGAAGAAAAAATGAGGAGAAAAGAAAATAAAATTAGGAGACGAGAGAGGGCATGGGAAAAAAGGGACATAGGGGAAGTGCACTATTTATAGTCCTTGTTCCAATTACCATTCACTCCTTCTCACTCAACCCCCTAATTACTAACTTTAAATAGACCAAAAGAAAAAACTTAACTAAAATCCCATCAATAAATTTTCAATGTACAAATAGCTACCCATTTTACCCCTAGTAGTTAATTTTTTTTTACTTTAATTAGATGAGCTGTGCAACTCTATTAGTAGCCATAATGCATGAATACTAGGGCATTTGTGCATAAGTATTGACAATTTTAAAAGTGATTATATTGCACAATTATTGAAGCATCTTTAAGTACGTATTTGCTGAGACTTTGAAATGACCACTTTTTTACTCTTGCACACTTCACAAATCCCACAATGTGTGTCATTACTACCCAAAATATAGAATAATAGCTATAAGTAGTTAAGTCGCATACAAAGAAAACAAAAAAACATCATCAAAATTTGATGTATTATTTAGTATCTATGGGTGCACAAAGTTAGCTATATATAATGGTTATTAGTACGCTTCCCCTATGTAGAAAATAGAAACTAATAGAAAACAAAAAATAAAGAAAGAAATAATTGTAATTCATTTGATTGAGTACAATTTGTGAAAATGACATGTTCCTTAATTATACTATCCACTAAAATTCAAATTAGATTTTGAAGTTAAATTTATTTTTTAATTATTATTATTTTTTTGATCAATAATAGGAATTTGTATTAATAATTTTGAAAAAGTATACATTAATTGCAATATCACCAAAGACTGCTTTAAAAAGCCCCATCCCCTGCCACCCCTATATATATCGCCTATCATCCACTTATAGTATTTGTAGAATGCACTAACAAAATCGGAGCCATGCTCCATATTACACTAACCCTACCCCTTATACATAAAAATTAGCAGAGAAACAGTATAATTTTTTTTATCATTTTAAATGGGTTTCTCGACAAACACTACATTAACATCAAAACAGAAAAAAATAACAACCCTAGTGGCTCAAGATGCACTAGTTTAAATTATTTGCAGTTTACACTTCGAACAGGGCTCCTGGGTCTCCTTCTAATCTCTATTTCTTTGGCCTTGTGGACAATCATGCTCCATAATATAGGTCTTCTTCTCTAGCTCTTGCATATCCAAGAATTCCTTCAATGACACCCAACCCATTTCTACCTTGGCCCTCTGCCCATCTTTGTGACCAAACACACTCACATAGAAAAGGTTGCACCAGGGTCTTCATATAGCCGAATTGGCACCAATCACCATGATGCAACCACAATCCTACTCCAAGCTTTGCCATTACTAGAATAATTTCCATGCCACCACATCACTTTGGTCGCACACATTCTTGTATCGCCCTTAAAAATACCTCGTTTGACTCTAGTTCTAACCCTCAGGCCATGAACATCGTCACAATTTCAATGTTGGAGCAATACTGATACTCTGACTTTGGGAATTCATCACCTAGAATCCATTCGATGGTCTACCAAAAAATAGGTTCTTCAATCTTAAACACATTGTAGATTCTCCTCTCTATAATCTTGCCATAAAAACATTGTCATTGCCTAATAGTTGACAATGAGAAATTAGCTTCCATGGAACCTATCACCCACTCAATCTTTAAGGTCTCACTCATGCAAAATGAAAATGACACTAATCTAATACTAATTTAAATAACCATCACCTCCTCTATGTTGATGATATAGCGTCGGTAGTAATCCCATAGGCTGATTAACTAAGACCAAAAATGTGAATGGCCTATCGGCCTTACATATTTGGTGTTTCAATTATCTATATTTAGCCATACTTTATACCTTAGCCAATTTCTGATACATAATTAATAAGAAAATTAATGTTCTTATAAATCGATATGTGTATAACCGATTAAGCAATTATTATTAATGTTTGTTTTGTCCGCCAACTCATTATTAGAAGGGTGCGATACATTATGTATAGTCGTATCTTTCTGAAGAGAGCCAACTCTTGGAGATCATCTCTAATTGGTGGATATATATGTAATGTATTCTCCCCTTTATCAAAATGGAATACGAATAGTTGAAGTTCATTGACAGTAAAACAAATGAACATATAGCATATTGGGTAAACACTTAAGCAGATCGAATATTCACATTGCAGATCGAAGTATCTTCACATATCAAATCGATAGCTTCCTAAGTGGAAGTCGTGATCAACAGATTGGCTATTCTATCACAACATATCGATATCCTTCAGAAGATCGAGTTCACTCCATCAGCAGATTCCATTCGTCCATCTGTAGATCACACATAATATATATATCATACTGAATATTATATTCCATCTGTTGGCAGTTCAAATAACGTATAGCAGTTCGGACTGCATACACTGAAATTTAGAGTAAATCGTTTTAATCATATAGCCTCAAAGTGCAAAGCGAATGTATAAAGACATCTTTCTATTAATTTGATTTTTTTTTTTAAACATGGTATCATAGCATGCTTATGGAAAGATCATATCAGATTCATAGAAGTAGGGTTATCCTCCATTATTGCCTTCGAGTTTGATTACATCTATCAACATCAAGATGGTGAATGGACTTAAAGTTGAAGATAGGCTTGAGGGTACATCAAACTTAGTCTCTTGGAAGTTTAGAGTTATGCCTGCCTTGTAGGAAAATGAATTAAACGAATTCATGGAGAAAGCAGTACCAGAACCAACCAAAGAGGATGAGAAGCTTCAATGGAGGAGAAAGAACACCAAAGCAAAGAAAATGCTGGTTGACTCTGTAAAAGATCACATTGTGCCAATCATCTCCAAGTTGATGACGACATATGACATGTTTAAGACATTAGAGGAGATGTATGAGATCAACAACACGAGTCAAGCTCTTGCATTAAAGAAACAACTTCACCACATCAAGATGATGAAAGGAGAATCCATCATCTCATACTTCATGAGGATTACCAAATAGAGAGATCGACTCTCTACCATTGGACACACTATAGATAACAAAGAATTAACCATGTTGGCACTTAATAGTCTTCCTTCGTCATGGGAGTCATTTATACAAGGGATAAGCGAAAGATCAAAACTCCCCAAGTTTGATTGATTGAAGACAGATTGCATTCAAGAAGAGTCAAGATTGGCTATGAGAGGCATTGGCCAAAGCTCTACCAATGAAGATATTCATTTTCTTGCCTCTCACTCTTCAAAGAAGAAGGGTAAGAAAGGACATTTCAAAAGGAAGAAAGATAAGGCTCTCGTTCCAAAGAAGGAGGGGGCTAATAGATTGGATCAGTAAAGGCCTGTTGCTTTATGTAATGTTGTCTACAAGATAATAACTAAATTGATTGTTGAATGACTCAAACCTCTCCTTCGTACTTTGGTTTCTAAGGAGCAAGGTGGTTTCATTGATGGAAGACAGATCCTTGATGGAGTTGTGATAGTAATGGAGGCTATTCATTTGACGGCTTCCTCTAAGGAGAAGGCTATGCTTATTAAACTTGACATGACCAAAGCTTATGATAGGGTGAGTTGGGATTTCTTACAGAAGATTCTTTTGGCTTTTTGTTTTGGAGAAGAGTAGGTGAATTGGGTTCTTAGCTGTGTGACTTATACCTCTTTCTCTGATCTTATTAATGGGGAACACTCGGAATTATTCATCTCTTTGCGGGGGCTTCAACAAGGGGACCCTTTATCTCCCTATTTATTTATTCTCATGGCTGAAGGTCCTGGTAGATTTCTCACTTCCCAGGTGAGACATGGTCTTATTCAGGGCTGGAGTTGGAGCAATGCTCTACCTCCATACTCTCATCTTCAGTTTGTGGATGACACAAGTTTGATGGGCAGGGCCAGAATCAATGAGGCAGTGAATTTCAAGAGATCTTTGGATATCTATTGCAAAGCCTCAGGTCAGAAAATTAATGAAGATAAAACATCCATATATTTCTTTAATACCTCTCAGCTTATTCAGAATACGTTTACCAGGATCCACAGATTTCAGATGGGATCCCTTCCTTTGTTGTACCTTAGGATTCCTTTAGATTTTGGGGTTCAACGCAGAGATTTTTGGCAAGGAATTTTGGATAAATTTCGTTGCAAGGTTAATCATTGGACTTACAAGTGGTTATCCTCTAATGGAAGAGTGATTCTTCTGAAGACTATGGTGCAAGAGCTTCTCATTTAAAGGTGTTTTGTGCCAGGCTCCCCCCTCCAGCTTTGTGAGAGAGTTTGATGCTCTTTCCTATCAATTCATTTGGTCTAGTAGTTTTCTTTCTTCTAAGTGGATTTTAGTTAAATGGGATTTTGTTTGTAGACCGAGACATATTGGGGGTCTTGGCTTTAGATCTAATGCTTTGGTTAGCAAGGCCTTGGCAGCTAAGTTGTATTGGAGGTGGTGTAATAGTCAGGATCGAGACTTGGCAAAGATTTTAATCCACAAGTATCTCCCTGGTGATAATGATCATGAGGTGCCTCATCTTAGTTTAGTGGGTAGGGCATCTTGTATCTGGGATACTCTTAAAAATGGTGCTCAACTTATTAAAGATGGCCCTTTTTGGATTTGTAATAGAGGCTCTGAAGCTCTTTTTTGGTAGGACTCTTGAGATGGTCACCCTCCTATTCTATCTAGTTATCCACAACTTCAGCCTCTTTGAAAAATTTTCGCTGATGTTGGATGGGTTAAGGTGAAGAATTTTAAAATAGTTAGGTGCATTGGATAGGTTGAGATGATTTTTTGGAAGGATCCTCTTGAATGGCCTTTGGGTGGCTTGGATGAAGATTGTGTGGTGTTGGTTAATATCTTGGAGGGTAGGTTATGTAGTTCCCTCAAGGAGAGATATTTTGGCTTGGGGTCCTAACCCAAAAGGCAAGTTTTCTATTGCTGAAGGTTATGCTCAGCTTGATAGGCAATTGCATGGTCTGGCAGATGTTCCCTAGTGGAAGAAGGTTTGGAATAGCTTCTCTTGGCCGAAATGTATTTTTTCTTATGGTTGGTTGATCAGAGGAAATGTCTCATGTGGGAGAATCTTCCTAAGAGAGGTTTCCAGGGACCATCTATCTATCATCTTTGTATGCATAATGAGGAAGACTACTCCCACTTGTTTTCTCTATGCCCTTTCTCTAGGGAGATTTGACACAAGTGGTGTGAGGCTTGACAACATGCTTGTTTTCATGCTACCTCCTTAATTGACTTTTGGGATAGCTTGGGCATCCAACAAAGACCTCTTTTCTTCAAGTGGCCTGGGCTATTGGGCTAGCCCTTATTATCTGGAATTTGTGGCTAGAAAGGAATCAAAGTGTCTTTTGTGATTTACATATAGGGATTCCTTAGCTGTGGAAAAAGATAGTTAATAGGCTTCAGGAGACAATCTCAGCTAAGTGCAATTTCTCTAGAAATGTTGATCCAGGTGATTATGCTATTGTAAGGAATCTGCAATTGGAAAACATTAAAATAGACTATGCTGCTGGAAATAGATCTCGACATGCGAAGCAACGGATAAGTAGATATGGAAGGTGGATTCCCCCTCCTATGGGAATCTTAAAATTAATACAAATGGATCTTCCCATGGGAATCCTTGATATGCAGGTATTCGAGGTATAGGTAGACGTGATGATGGTTGTGTAGTTTTTTCTTCTCTATTTCTATTGGGCAAGACTCTAACAATCATATAGAGGCCCTAATTATTAAGATTGTTGTTGAGCGAGGTTGTTCTTTAGGATGGACGAAGATTATTTGTGAGTCAGATTCTCAGATTGTTGTGGACATGTTGAACAAAAAAAAAAAGAATGATGTGAGTTGGCAATTAGCTTCTGTGGTCAGACAGAGTTTACAACTGTCTAATACATTGGAATTTGTCTCCTTTTTTCATATTCCGAGGGAGTGGAATAGAGTGGCTGATTGTTTGGCCAAATGGGCTTCAGAGCATATTGATGGTTGGGATTTTAGTGTAAGGGAGAGTCTGCCTCCTAATTATCTTGAAACTTTTGACAGGTTAATGCTGGAAGATAGGATGATGCAAGAGCACCCAGTGGTGTAGGATCAACTTCCCTTTTATGTTTGTTTCCTTTTCATTGTCATTTTTGAGGCCCTTCGAGGATCTAGATGAGCATGGTTTTTGGTGCCACATCATCTTTTTGAGGGCTTTCCAAAAAGGTATTATCATTGGAAATCGAACGATTGGATCTAATACTATGGTCACTGGACTTTGTAGTGCTGGTGTTCGTGGTATCCCTAGCTAATAGGATTAAACCTATGGTCATGGGGGCTTCATGATTTAGGAAATATTATATCAGGTACATTCATATTGGGGGGTTTAATATCCCAAAAATGAGGGTACAATATATTGCCTATCGGTAAAAATAGGGGAGTTTTTAATTCAAGGTATGAAAAAATACAACATTTGGCAAAAATAGGAGGGCTTTTAATTCAGGCTATGTATTGGGAGGGGGTGATAAAAAAATAGTGTAGGTCAATATTTTTTGAAAATAGGGGGATTCTTCAGTATGCCATGAATGCACGTGCTATAACCCAAGTTCACAAAGTGAAGGCCCCATCCATATGGTGCAAGGGATTGTTCAAGATGAACAAACTAGTTTTATTATTAGGAGATGTATATCATTGAAAATCTGATTTTGGCTTGGGGAACTTATGAATGGGCCCAACAAAAATGTTAGAAAACTATTCTTATCAAACTTGGTTTTGATAAGGCTTATGATAGCATCCGACTGAATTTTAATCTTAACATGCTCCAATGGATAGAGTTTGGCCCTAAAATTTAAGCTCATGTTTGAATATTATTTCATGGTGCTAATTATTGGATCATTATTAATCATATGATCCTCTCCTTTTCAAATATCCATACATTAGGGATGCCCTTTAGATCCTTATCTTTATGTACTTACATCTGATGCATTGTGTCATATGTTGCAGGGTGCAAATAAATTCAATCTCATTTCAAGAATATCAATTCCTCAAAATGTTGTTGTCACAAACTCATATTATGTTGATGACAAATTGTTATTCTTGTAAAATTTAGAGAAATACATCTTTATCACAATGGATATTTTAGAATTATATTGCACTACTTTTGGATCTAAGCTTGCTCATGACAAGACTAAATTCTTGATGATTAAAGATATGCATATTCGTCAATGGATACCATACAAATGGAAACAAATTAAACATAGTGAAATCATATGGTATCTCAAAATACCATTTGGTCTAGTTGTTTCTCTACCTAATATGTGGAGTTGGTATCTCAATAGAGTCAAAACCAAACTCTTTAAATATGGAAAATCAAAAAATTCTTGTATTTACCTGAAAGAATCCATGTTTGTTTCCTTTTTTGGATTAAAAACCTAAGGCATAAAGTATATATGTGTATATATGTATATATATGATAATTACAATAAATATTTACCAAAAAACACTATATGATAGCATTCTAAACATGCATAGAAGGTTCAAAATAGGAACCAAACAAGATCCTGACACCAAATTGCCTTGATACAAATAAAAATCTGAGATCATGCCAAACTAAAAATAAATGCCCCATAATAAAACATATTTCTACATATCTAGGACATCCAAAAAAAAAGAAGCAAAATTAAATCCTTTTGAAACACACAAACATAACTCATTACAAATTGGGATTATTTTCCCCAACTTGCTCGCACATAGACTTGTCCCCCACAAGCTTTGTTCCTCTATTTTAAGAAGACATAGGCCCATCATAATCCTTGTTCGCACCACTACCCACCTCTTGCTCTCCCAAATAAACCATCTTTATTGAGTGAGGCTTATGAATGAGCAGAAAATGAATGACATAGAATACATTAGAAATCTTAGCCATTGAGAAGAGTAGAGGATTCAAGGAGCCTTTTCTCAAATCAAAATGTTTTCTCTACCTCGACACAATCCCATTTAAAATTCCTATAGTCTATTAGTCCTATTTCTTGAATGGGACTACAAATATTTTGTTGCTAGACCTATAGTCTATTACGATCCTCCAACTTGCAAAAAAAAATCTAATTTTTGGCCACTCATATTTATTACTCATCCTATCTGATTCCTTCCAACAAAGGTTGTGAGGATTTAATTAAAACATTATTTTGACTTATTTTATGGATTAGATGGGATGGGAGTAAGAGATTCATAGCCACTTCTTAGATTCATTGAATTCAATCTAAGAATAAAATATTGTTTGGGGTTAATTGAACAAAAAATTCAAGGGATTTGCTTAGCAATTAAATGGATAATCAGAGTTGTCAAAGGGAAAGAACCTTGGAAAATTATTATTCAACAAATAATTATTCTTTCCTTAGTTAAAATTAAATGGTAGATTCTAGATTGGTTAAATAATTGCTTAATGCTTTATCTTTATCTATTAAAGCATTAGCACCCCTCCAATCAATTTGCAAGGCTTGACAAAAGATCATCCATCTCTTAAGATGGAGAGATAACTCTCTTTAGCATAGGTTCCATGGTTGAGAAGTATTACCTAAAAGTATATACATATCCATGGAGACATTTATGCACATGTGCCACCTAAAACATATACATGTGCATGTGTACATATGGATACACATACACATGCACATATATGTATATGTGTGTACATACATACATATACACATACACATATATAGCATTAAATTATACTAAAAATATTTTGGACTAACCAAGTTTTCCCCTTAGAAAGCTCTGACATTCATAAGTATTTGGAAATCGTAGAGAACGAACCTCTTTACAATATTATATAAAATACTCCTTACTAAAAATAAGGTTACTAATAGCAAGGTGTCAAACACTAGCCATGACACTATAGTATCACCAAATTCAGGGCACATAACCATCTCTCCCAAAATGGGCACCTCAGATTGAAGGGTGATTATTTGAAGTCACATAGATAACTAGGAGAACTCCTCAACATTAATGAGAAGTAAGTGAAAAAAAACTTACCAATTCATTTAGTGCTCAAATACCCTTTAAAATTCATTATAAAAAAATAAATATTGTTCTATTCATATCTTTAATTTTCAAATTAAACCTATTACATTCCTCATTGCATGCAAAAGCTCTCTTGCTTGTGGACACTGTTTGTGAAAAAAAGAACTTTTTCTGCATTTCAAATAGTTATAAAACCACCTCAAACATGTAACAACACTAGCATACTTCCCATGTTGGGGCTTAGATGGAGTTCTAAAACCAAGGAAACAACCCACTAAGAGAAGAAATTGAAAATCAAAATCTTAAAATATTCTAAATGTAAAATTGTAAAATAGTTAGAATTTTAATAGAGGGCTTGGCAGTATTATGTTGGTTTTTAGATTAACATCAAACAATTTATAAATTTGATAGAGAGCATGGTCGACATATTAGTTATCTTTCTATATTTTACAAAAACCACATCTTTTGAAAATGACATGCAATTTTAACCCTTTGGATCGGAGTCCTAAGAATTGGTGGTTTGCCAAGTTGTAATTTGAGCATGTTATAACACACTCAAATTTTGTGAGCCATTAAAGTAAAATAAAGGCTCATAAAATATGAGCACTTTATAATGTGCTCATTTTTTTTGAACCTTTTTTAGGCTTTTATAGCTTGAAAAATATGAGAATGTTACAATGCCAACATATTATAATGAACACATGTTACAATGTGGGCATGATATAAACTTCTTAGTCTTATATGATGTTTAGACCAAAAAAAAAAAATTGGCTACTTTTTTGTCCTCCATCTTTGTGCATTCGCATTGTTGTACATTCTTAAAATGATGGTAGGAAGACTCCTTTATAGATTTTGGGGAGTTCATTTTTTGTTAATCTAAGTAGGAATCATTGAATTGAGCTTAGGTGGGAAGGAAGAGGCGGTTTCATCTCAATTGGAATTTAGATGTGAAAGCTTTGGAAGATTTCAAATTTTGGAGTAATAACCTAGGAAACAATAACATGGTTGGACACGTGTGAAGTATAAGCACAAGGAGATGTAGATACACGTGAATCAAGAAAAGGAAACATAGGAATAATAAATTGGTCCTAGAAATGGAGCAAGACCCATAGAAAGGAGAATGCACTCAGGGAGACGGAAAGTAGGTGGGAAAGGGGTCAAAAGGAGCATATTAGGGAGAAAAATAGTGGGCACAAAATAGGTAAAAAGAAATAAAAGGGCATGAAATTTATGTTTATATAGTATTTCAATAAAGTGAGATACCTTAATTCCAATTTCACATACAATTGAATTACCCTTACAAAAGATTCCTATTTTGTCAAATTCATCTTGACATAATAATATCCATTTTCTTTACATGTTCTACATTTATGATTAGTTGAGTTAGCTCAATAGAAAATAAATATTCCAACATAATCACCAAAAATTCACACAACAACACAAAATTCTATATTTAATCTATTTATATCAAAAAAAAATCAAAGGGTGATTTTTTTAATTATATCCAAATTTGACTAGACAACTCAGCAAAAGATATTAACACAATTTCATTGAAATAAAATAAAATTTGTACTCTCTTATAGAGAACAATAGAACTTATACTTTTTGGTTAGATTTTGAATGGCTTTAAAGCATAATAGACTAATTACATTTATACTTAACTCCGGCAGGCACTAGGTTTGGATTTTGGCTGTTGTTTGTGAATGCAGGCTCCTACTGCAAGCGTGAAGGATCCACCAAATCTAGGGAAAAATAAAGGACCTCCTCCACAGCATGATAATCAACCAGTCAAGGCTCTAGTAAAACTAGCCAAGGATACAGGGTCTGATCCAAAGAACAGTCATGAAAAACCAAGCAAAAATTAACAGGAGGACTGACATAGATGTATGCGTAGATTAGAGATAATGGTAGTCAACGTAGTATTTATTTCCTCTATGTAGCTTTCATTAACCATCGCACGCAAGCCTCGTGATTTTGGCTACTTTTTTGTCCCCCATCTTTGTGCATTCGCATTGCTGTACATTCTTAAAATGATGGTAGGAAGACTCCTTTATAGATTTTGGGGAGTTCATTTTTTGTTAATCGAAGTAGGAATCATTGAATTGAGCTTAATCAAGAATGAATAAGCTTTTCATTAGTTTTTTTTAGCTAAGATATTGGCACATATAAGCTCTTCTAGTGGCACAACATGTGTCCCATATGTCAAGGAATATGAGCTTAGGTGGGAAGGAAGAGGCAGTTTCATCTCAATTGGAATTTAGATGTGAAAGCTATGGAAGATTTCAATTTTTTGAGTAATAACCTAGGAAACGATAACATGGTTGGACATGTGTGAAGTATAAGCACAAGGAGATGTAGATACACGTGAATCAAGAAAAGGAAACATAGGAATAATAAATTGGTCCTAGAAATGGAACAAGACCCATAAAAAGGAGAATGCACTCAGGGGAGATAGAAAGTAGGTGGGAAAGGGGTCAAAAGGAGCATATTAGGGAGAAAAATAGTGGGCACAAAATAGGTAAAAAGAAATAAAAGGGCATGAAATTTATGTTTATATAGTATTTCAATAAAGTGAGATACCTTAATTCCTCTATGTAGCTTTCATTAACCATCGCACACTTGTCAAACTGTTTGAAGTATTGGAATATGATACAATAATGTTCTGCCATATGTAAAGCAAGCCTCGTGATCATAAATGTTGCATTGAATTGGTATATGTGTATTGCAATTGCATTAAGTTGGTATACATATATGGTTATTTTATACGATATTGCAAAATATATAACTAATGCATTTAAAAGTAGCTGCTGTTAAATATATATCCGTATTATTCTTTTAACCTAATTATAGCAATTGAGATTATTGTACTGCACAACGTCATGTCAAACATAGAATAGTCATCTTGAATTCCATCTCATTCATAGAATACCCTCCTTATGAATTTTCATGGTGTAAAAGGAAAATATTTTTAAGGCACTATAATTACGCCCATAATAGATTAGAAGATACAGATATAATGCTAATAAATCCGAAGAAAAACTTGAAACTAATTTCATCAAAGGGAGAGGTTAAACATTTGCAAACAAAGCACCTTGAGCACTTGTGGCATAGATATAATGCTCTGCATGCATCTCCATTCTGCAGGGGTGATTTTGTCCTTGAGGTCCATCCTTGTATTAAAGCTTTGTCACCAGTAGGGTTTTGTCTTCTCCTATTGTTGTGTCTCTCTAATTTCCTTCTATACCTTTTTTCCTTATCAAAATGTGGGAGTAAATGAAATCTGCAAAGCAAATGTATTGAACCACTTAGAGACTTCAACCATGATTAAAATATATCTCAAGTTCATACGAAACATTTTACCATTATTTTTGTTCTCAAAACCCATACAAAACACAAGAAACCCATTGGCATTTATCAATTCTAGTTTCTTCAAGGAAAAGATTTAGCTTAATGGGATAAGAAACAACCATATGCATTACTCATTTCTTCATTAAATATCCATATAGACAAAATCCACAATCCATGGCTGGGAAAAAGTAAACAAATCATGCTTTGTAATGCCATATATGAACCATATATAGAAACAAACACTCAAATGACCATATGCATATAATATTAACTAATTTTTTTTCCTAAAATTTTAAAATTTACAATTTTATCCTTAAGTAGTGAATCTTTCTGCATATGACTACTCATTAAAATATGTATAGAACCTCTTTGAAATCATGCTTATCATTTTAGAGAGCCTGCCATAACAAATTTAATTAATTGTGGCCACGAAATCAGAATGCATACTCTATTTTTCAATATTAAGTCTGTATGGTTGACTATGTGTTATTTTCCCATATTTTAGAATAATTTGTGTTGAATTTTTTAGATCAGAGTTGTGCAAGGAGAAGAAGAAGACATATCATGCATATAATTATTATAATCATGAATAGGAATATGAAAATGTTCATCATAAAATTCTTTAATTTAATGTGTTATACATCAAATTTTCAGCAACCTATGTTTCCTTATATTGTTTAGAATCCTCAGGTTCAATTTCTAGTATTAAATAGGGTCAAGGAGTTGTATGATCATATTTATGAGAAAAGTCAAGAGGTGAAATGTATTGGGAGGCGGTGAGTAAAAATTGATTTGATTTATTAAAAGGTTGGTAGGGGACTAATCTCAATTAGAGTAGAAAGAGGGAATGCTGAGTCATAAGAGGGAAATGCCACAATCAAGAATATATTGGAAGAGTTCATGGATAAAAATACAAGAGAATAGGAATAGTCAAAAGAAAAGGCAACTTAGAAGGAGGAAAGATAGGTTAAAGAGGTAAAGTTTGGTATGAAGGAAATAAGTCATAAGAAATAATAATGTGTCAAGAGGAAAATTATTTATAGTGGAAAGAGATGCACTTGTGAAGTGATGAGATGCATGACTGATTAATTATAGAGATGAAAATGAGTGGAAAGATAATTGAAAGGAGGTCTAAATATAAAATTATAATTCATCAATTTTTAGAAAAGACTATGATAAGCAAAGATCTTAAACAGAGAAGCTCTATGGTAAGCACATTACCAACATTTACATAGGGTGGACTTGAAGAAGTGTATATAGGTGTAATAAAGTGTTTAATAGTCATAAGTAGTGAGTAGGCCAATGCCAAGAATGGGAAAATAGTTATTATCTTGGTTGAGGAGTAAACAGATGCACTTGTGAAGTGATGAGATGCATGGTCAAATGACTACATGTGGATTTCTTGAGTGAGGTACGAGAAGGTTTATGTATGGTATGAATATGTGAAATATGATTCTAAGAAGTAGAATGCAAAATATGGGTAAAAGATGCAAAGAGATGGATGATGGTATAAATGACCGAGGAGGAGAGATACTAGGATAAGAATAAGGATCAAGATGAAAGGAGGGGGGTATAAAAGCAATGGATCATAATTAAACATGTGAAAGAAAATATTGAAGGAAAATTAATATAACTCTATTATAAACATAATTTATCTATGTGAAAATGTAAGCCAAAAGAGCTCATCAAAATATAGAAAATCAAAATACCCTTTTATTTATTTAAGAGTGATAAATAAAGTAAAATGTAAGATATCAAAGAATGTGTAAAATATCTTAAAATTGATATAATCTATCACATAAGAAGTAGGATTTGAAAAATAATAATAATAAAAAATATTTACTTCCAAATTAGGATGAGGAGATAGAAAATAAAAAGTAGAAGGTATGTACCAACTTGAATTAAGTGATTTTACTCTAAAAATATTTAGAATGAAATTAGAAAAGCTTATAGATATTCTTGATTCATTCTGGCTAGAGTACACTGAGGGCCATTTTGATTTTGTTTCAAAATTCTACTAAGCTAGAGCTCTATTTTTCCTCAGATTCATTTCCTCCTAGATTGATAATGAATCTTTTGAAATAATTTTATACTTATGACAATAAATAATACTAGAGAATCTTTTTTTGGTAAGTTAACAAGAGTATCTAATTTTATTTATTATTTTTTTTTTTCACAATCTTAACTAGCAATATTACTTCTATATGCTAAATAAGTTTGATTAATAGTTAGATATTCAAAATATTTTAGGCTTATTTCAATTACTTTAAAAAATCTAGACGAGTTATAATTCAATATTATTTGAAATAGTTCATTATAAATAATTTATCTCAGAATTAAGTAGAAATGAATTTATGAAAAAAAAGAGGAAGCTATAGTTAGATAACATATACTATAAATTGAAACCTTAATATATATTTTTGGCCTAGCTATGCCCATCAAACTAAAACTATTTATAAAGAATACTTTTCTTATAATTAGAATATGTATAATTTCTGGTAAGGTTTGAAGGCATTTAGAGGTGGGGATACACATGTCCTTATTAGTGTATGGGGTTTAGGCTTTCTAGGATAGTAGTGATACTGCTATTGTAAGGGGTTTTGGTGATCTCTCTCATAATAGCATGGCAATTGTTGAGAATATTAATCTCAATGTGTTTATCAAATCATAAAATTCTCTTGCATGTACAATCTACTTTAATTCTTCCATAAACCAATGTAAGATAAGTTTTGCTAATGGAACCCTACAATGTGGTTAAATCAAAATAGAAGCCACATTATTACTATCATAATTATCAAAAGTTTACATTGCAACACAAAATTATGTATTCAATCTATTTTACCTAAAAACAAAAAGATCATTGATTACTATTCACACTAACACTATTTAATTGAAATAAAATAAAATTTATACTCTCTTATAGACATAAGAAGAACTTTCACAATTTTTAAAATCAAATTTCCAATATTTTTTAAGTATAGAGTAGACTAATCACATTTATACCCAACTCTAACCAATGCCTACAATGCTTTGGCAGATAAATTTTCAATCATTTAACCACACCGTGCACATAAATTGAACTATACAAAGTCAAAATATGAGTAGGTATCTCTTCAAAGATATTTTATGTGTGTGTTGGATATGAAGGTTAGAGATAACCAGATTTATTATCATCAAAGGGTATCAAAATTATTTAGCCTGCATTTGAGTTATATTTTAAATAAAAATATAATATTATTACAACAATAAATGATATTTTTTTGTTCAAATATTAAGGATCTCGTTATTAAGTTTTGGTCAAATCTTTAAAAAGTCAATTTTTGGATATTTCTCACTAGATTTGTTGATGTGGCAATTTGTGTGACAAGTCACACCTCCAAACCTTAATTGTAAATAAATAAGAGACGAGTTCATATTTCTAAAAAATAGAGATCCTATGATAATAAATCCAACCTATGTTCACAAAATTACCCTTCACAACGACTAACCCATCTCCTCTAGCTATGCAAGATTCCTTTTTGTATGTAATGATATTTTCGTATTGTTATTGTTAATAGTTATACCCTCTAATCTATTGGTTTAAAGTGGTACGAATCTACATAATTTTCAATATGTGCATAATTAGGAGGGTTAGATTTCAAATAGGAAAACAAATAGAATGAATGGAAAGGGAAAATCACACATTTATGTACTTGGAGCTAGTATGTACAACATGAGATTTTATCTTGATAGTCCCTCCTTTCTACTATCAATCCATCACTTGTTTGTATCAATCCCTCAATTGTTTTGGGATAGAAACTAGTATTAAGTGTTTGATTCCATTTGCAATTTATTAGGTAATTGATGATGTTGCTATTATTTTAGTCATGATCTTGTCATATAATATCGATGTTATTGGTTATCTACTAAATAAAGGTTAATATGAGGTTTCGTAACCTTATTGAATAGACTTTAGGATTCAAAGCATGTTTAATTTAACTATTTCCAAAATGAGGGTTGTGAAGGGAAAATCGCCTATAACCCTCGCATGATTTTAACATACATATGAAGCTGTTTAGGGTCTATTGTAAAGTTGGCATGTAAGTCTTCCTTGGTTGTGGCTGGTGAGGGGGGCAAGGAATCAATTCATGGGAAGGCAAAGTGTTTCCAATATAATCTATTCGCAATGTGGCTAAAGGCGGAGGCAAGGAGACCAAACAGGAGATTTGTTTAATTCTTAGAATTTTGAAACCCTAGCCCAACACAATGGTGAAGAGGCTACATATGACTTGTTGGAAATTTGAATTGTTTGAGCCTTTCATAGAAAACCTACCCTTTTAGGAGAAACAAAGAGTAAATGTATCCAGTAGAGGATTGTAGTTGAAGATTATTTTTAGGATTGCTTCCCCCAAGTTGCCTCTAATGTTTCAACAACAACAACTCTTTGTTTGACAATGAATTAAATTAGGTAGGTGATTTTGAATTCAAATTTTGAGGTAGAAATTTTTGTATGGACAATAAAAGACAAAAGAGGGGAATGTTCTCCAAATCAGTTGGTGAAATTTTTGTGTGCAACAACATAGAAGAATATTTTTTTGAGCTCTCAGTGATTTCGAGAAGAGAAACAACAACTATGTGATTATTGGTTCAGAATAGTGATTGCTCTAGGTATTGCAAGATCCAAGTGAGAAGTTAGTTAGTGACCTAAGTGTAGCTCCAGGTGTTTAGTGTTTGGAAGCAACTCAAGAATGTTGTTAGTTATTTCATAGATAGTAGTTTGTAATCAATACTTTATGAGTTTATTTTATTTATAATTTTTCATTTATAAAATTAATAGAAAGCAACAAAAAATGGTGCATGTTTCCAATGTGTATGTTTCCATTTTATTTTCTTCTATTGTGTATTGCTGGTGATTAACAAATCTAAGTTGTAGTCTCAAAGGTTATTTGTGTGTGTTTGAAATTTGGGCATAAATTAGTTTTCTAAGTTAGTATCAAAGGTTTGTCTCTATCGTTTCTAGGATATAAATGTTTATCATGGTATCAAAGGAATCTGGCCCTAAATCCTTGTGAGTTTGGGCATTTATGTTTTGGGTGTTGAAGTTTCTTGTGTACGAGAGATGGCTGGAGATGAAGGAAAGAGATAGCAATAACCACCATTCTTTAATGGACAAAACTATGATATTTAGAAAAAAACATGAAGACCATCATGGTTGCAAATGATATATGGGAGCTTGTGGTCAATGGGTTTGCAGATACAATTCACCCAATTAGGTTTGCAACCCTCACAAACAACTAGAAGACTAAGTTGAGGGAGACAAGGAGGAAAGATGCATAAGAATTAGATATAATTCAAAGTAGCCTTGAAAAAGGTAGTATTTCTAAGAATAGAAGAAACTAACTATGCTAAAGAACTTTGGGAAATCGTCCAAACAAGATACCAAAGGGATTGATAAAGTCAAATTGGTGAAGTTGCAGATACTTAAAAGATATTTTGAGACTATCCAAATGAAAGATGGTGAGTTTATTTTAGAATTTCACACAAGAGTCTTTGGTTTATTGAACCAGTTGAGGACAAATAGTGAAACCATGGAGGGACAAAGAATTGTGGAGAAAATCCTTTGTAGTTACCCCCTTAAGTTTGAAGGAGCTCTCTACTATGATGATGGATGAGTTAATAAAATCTCCTCAAACCCATGACAAACATGTTGTTATATGGAGCCTAATTAGACTCGGAGGTTAAATTTTCCCTACTTCTATCGATGCGATTTCCCCCCATTATTTTCGATGGGGATTTGGGGGCAACGCTTCCAAGATGAGGTCAAGGGACAACACCCCTAGTGTGCTTTCTATCGTGATATAGGATGACGTCGAGGGGAAATGCCCCAGGAGGCCAAAAAGACATTATTTTATAAAGGCGTCAGATCTTTTTTCTCTATTGGATGACATTTTGTAACCCTAATTTTGTAACCAACATAAGTTTTGATAAAAAGGCTAAGGGTTAGGTTTTTCGGTAGAGATTTTGTAGCATTTTGTAGTAGTATTGAGTTGCAAGGGGATTGTTCATTGTAATTAGTTTTGATTTAATGGACAATAATACTGGACTCTCTATTTGGTAGGTGTAGCCCAAGATTGAGTGAGCCACATTAAATATTGTCTCTCCATTGTTATTATTTATGTGTTTTTCATTCCTGTGTTTAATATTTATCTACATATAATTGATATTTTTTGCATGCAATTCCTAACAAAATTCCTAAATAGGTTTGCTACATCTTCCCAAGAGTAAGCCTTCAAATCTTAGGCCAATGCAAGAGGTAGGGGGAAAATAAACAATGTTGGACGAAGCTCGATAGGGAGAGGTCATGAAAAATCTTGACAAGGAAGTGTTAGAGGGGATAGCTCAACATGGGCTCACAATTAAGAGGGAGTGCACAACTCTTAGCCAGCTCTAAATAGGGCAAGAAGAACAATACTTTGAATTAGATGTATGATAAAAGAAACGTTGAGTGTTATTATTGAAGTAAATTTGGGCATTATACTAGTGAGTGTTGGAAAAAGCACAATAATCAGTCCAAGAAAAGTACAAATGTGGCTTATGTGAATATAGCTAACAACAATAATTATAAATAAATAAGAGACCAATTCACATTTCTAAAGGGATAGAGATACCATGCTATTTGATCTAGCCTATGTTCACAAAATTATGCCTAACAACTACTAACCCATCTTCTCTAACTATTTAAGCTTCCTCTTTATATGTTAATGATATTTTTATATGTTATCTTTAATAATTTTGTAATGGGTCAAATTTATAAATTAGGGTTTTAATGATAGAACCACAAGCAATCCCAAATTGAGCATTATATTAAGAAAGATGGGTGATCCTAATAGATCTATCCCCAATCCCACTAAGGAAGAGCTGAGAATTCTGATTAGATTCGCATGGTGTTTGGTTTGACTTCCTCTTTCCTAGGAGTTGAATTGAATTAATTGAATTAGGGAAAAATAGGAGATTATTGAAGTGATTTGGTAGAAACAATAAGCTACAGATATCCCATGGATCCACTAATATGGATCTAGGAAAAATAAGATGTATGCAATCTATTTTTAGAAGTTCAAACTAATATTTTATGACTATTTAGTATCAATTTAGCATGGTCCTCTAAATTTTCTATCATTGAAAGTTGAACATGTTTGTCTCTGTGAACTTTGTCAATTCTCCTGAGTATAGCTCTGCAACTATTTCCTACACACAAAAGGAAAGGAAAATATGGTGGGGATAGGGGTTTGCCGAAGTCAAACCTCGATTTAGGAATCAACCTTGAATGAAATATTGTAATTACTGAAATAAATTCTGAATAGATATACCTCAGATCTACAATTATTGATGATGATGCAATTCTCTTTGAATGTAATCACAAATGTTAAATGTAATGGCATGACAAACACATGAACATGAAAAAACCTAATCACACAAACATGTTTGCACAAGATTGATGTAATTTTGCTCCACAATGCTTGGAGGATGAATATGTAGCTTGGAAGATCTCTAAAAAAGCTTGATGATGAGTTCTTCATGGATGCATGAGTCTTAGATTTCTTATGGATGGAGACTTATATATAAAATGAATTGATATAATGTATTTTTATAGAGTTTCCTAGGTAAATTACTGATTAGCCGGACCTCCAATGGTCATGTGTAGCCATGAGGATCAATTTCTGGTTGGGAGATCTAACATCTTCTCTAATTCAAATTTGGGCCCATTGAGAGGGACCATGGCATTTTGGGGCACCATTATCTAAACTAGGGCATTCTACCTCTGCAAACAAGACCCAAATAAGATAGAAGGGGGAAGGGTACTTCACCATGGGACCCATCAGTGAGTTTTCATGGCATCATAGATAGAGAATAAGGTCAAAATAGACCTAGAGAGGGAATGAGGGTAGGACATGCTACATTTATCTCCCACTCTAATTGGAGTATGAGCCTATGCAAATACTCATGGTAAAGTAGAAATATGAGGGAAAAGAAAAATTAGGAGTGCAATTACAAGGATTTAAGACATAATTGTTGGATATTGTTGGAATAATGCTTCAAATATGTGCTTGAGAGATATCAGAGAGATGTGTTGTCATTTATGTTAGCATATTTCTTTGTTTGTGACAATGATGCTATGAAGTTCAGTGAGTTAGTTATCCTAGTATATGGTGAAGATTAAATTTTGTGGATTAAAGGTTTTGTATATGATTGTCTACAGTTGATTCAGTTCAATTTGCAGAGGTCCACATGAAGGTTTGATTAAGCTATGAATATCTATGTTGTGGCTAGTTTTTCAGTGGTGATAGCATTCAGTATTTTGATCTGCATTTCTCTGCATTGTAATATCTTATTCTATGGATTTGGTGGTATGTTTGGGATGTTGATGTGTCTCCTCAATTCAAGTGGTTCATGGTTTGGAGGGCCACAAGTGATATTTCTAGGTTGACAGTCATTGCAGTAAGTGTTCCTAAGGTTTGGTATGATGATGTTGGTAATTCTAGTAATTTGAGTTCGTGTGGGTGTTGTTGTGCTAATTCATGATGCTTGTGGATGTTTCTAAATCATTTTCCTTCTCTGATGGTGGTTCGTATTGGTCCTTGAGCTCGTAATTGATTATTTACTTTGGTATATTGATGTTCTTCATATTCTTGGCCGACTGGATGATTGTAGCATGTTGCAGATGATCAAGGCATAAATCTTGGAGGTGTAGCATGCTCGAGGTGGTGATTTAGGTCCATTCTATGGATTAGCCAACATTATTTTGGTCTACATGCGACAATTTATATTTTATCAATATCTATATCATTGTAATTGTTCTATGTGTATTGAGCTGACTTTGTTGATCATTCCAAGGCTGATTTTTTGTATAATTAAATGTAATAATATTGTGTGAGATGTGTATGAGCAAATAATGTATTGATCTTTCGGAAGTAGGGAAGAAGAGTGAAGAAGAAAGAAGAAAGTTGTTATCTGCATGCTTAACTGGAACTATAGCCAGGCATTAAGGAGATACTATTTCTCAATTCATGATCACTGGATATGTTCCAAATCTATTTGTAAGGCACTAAGTCTTCCCTAGGTTGTATCCCTTATTGTTTTTCAGCAATGAGTTATAGGAAGTATGCCTGAACGCATGTGCTTTTCCCATTTTAATACTTATAACAAAGTACACCTTTCTTGTGGGTTTCATCCCCACCGTGGTTTTTCCCCTACTAGGGTTTCCACATCAAAAATATTGGTGTTATGTGTGCTTATGATGTGTTGTTGATTTATGCCTTCCTGCTTAATTATCAGATCTGAGATTAAGTTAAAGTTGTGTAGGTTTTTAGTGAAAATTGATTCACCCCCCTCTTAGTTGTTTGTCGATATCAAAGTTATTTCATCAATTGGTATCAGAGTAGGTTCCTCCAAAGAAGCTTGATCACTTGAGATGATCTAAGATTGTAACTTACAAAAAGGATACTCTGAGAGTTGCTATTAGTAAGTACTCTCATTGGAATTATCGCATGGAGTATCTCTTGAGATGCATTGGTGAACCCTACTAGACAATTACTAAAGACAAGTATATGATTACTCCAAATATTCCTTCAACTCCGAATGAGATAAAGGAAGTTGAATACAATATTAGGGATAAGGAAGCATTGTTGAGCTCTCTAACTAATTTTGAGATGACAAATGTTATGGAACTGAAGACTAATCACGAGATTTGTAATAAGTTGGAAACTTTGTATGAAGGTGACAACTATGTGAATATTGCCAAGTTGCAAAGCCTTAAGGGTAAATATGAGATCTTGAAGATGAGTAAAGATGATAATATCACTTCCTTCATACAAAAAGTGAAAGAACTTATGTGCAATATCAGATATGCTAGTGGAACATTGGAAGAATCAAAGATTGTTGCTAAATTGCTCAGATACTTACCTACAATACACAAACACAAAGTTGTTACTATTGAGGACATCCAAACAATGACTAATGTGACTAGGGATATGTTGATTGGTAATATTTCAAACTTTGAATTGAGTTTGGTGACTCCCTTCCTAAGACAAAATCTACATTCAAGGCCAACATTTTTGAAAAGGGAAAGCAAGGATATAATCCAGGAGAAATTTCTTCAAAGAAGATATCCAGATTTAATAAGGTGGATACATTTTCTCCTTGGTTATCAGTTTGAGTTGCATAGTGATCATCAGAGTTTATAGTATATCTTTACACACTCAAACTTGAATGTTAGGAAATGGCGATGGATGGAGTTCCTCTATAAGTATGATTTTGAAGTTAAGTACGTCTATGGGAAGGAGAATGTTGTAGCAGATGCACTGTGTTGTAGGAGGTATGAGTTATCGAAGATGACCCTTAGTGTGGATTTGAGGAGATAGATACTCAAAACATTTCCTTCAGATGCATCGTATCAAGAGATGAGTGTAGAGGTAGACTCTAGGAGAGGTTTAGAAAGGAGATATGCCAAGTAGTCATTGTAGTTAGATAGTATTTTATGTTATTTAGGTTGTATCTATGTACCATCTGCAAAAGGATTTCAGACTTTGATTTTGATAGAGTCACATCGTGCACGATACTCAACATATCTAGGCATCAAGAAGCTGCACATGGACCTTCAATAGTTGTACCACTAGTCTAGTATGAGGCATGATATAGAATATTTTGTTTATTGATGTTTGGACTGTCAGAGGGTGAAGATTGAGTATCAACATCTAGCTGGGTTGTTGCAGTCTAACCTAGTTCTAGATTGGAAATGGGATATTATCTCAATGGACTTTATTGTTGATTTTCTAGTTTCTTCTTGTAGACATGATGCTATCATGGTTATTTTTGATAGGTTGCCCAAGGTGCAACACTTTACAGTATAGAAATGACAGTGCCTCGAGTTTTTATGGAAGATATTGTGAGGTTGAATGAGATTCCCCATCAAATCATATATGATCAAGATCTTGTATATATTTCTTCATTGTGGACTTCTTTGTAGCATGCCTTAGGAGCTCTCTTGAACTTTATCTTTTCCAATCATCTTGAGACAGATGGATAGATGGAGAGAGTTAATTAGGTTCTTGGGGATATGCTTTGGATGTATGTTATGGACCAGTGGTCTTGATGGGAAGATCATTTATATTTGGTAGAGTTTTCCTATAATAATGGATACCATAGTTTCATTGATATGTCTCCTTTTTTAGGTTTTGTATGCTAGGCCTTGTTGTATGCATTTGAGTTGGGATCAATTAGAGGATCGAGTTCTTTTAGGACTTGAGATCTTACAGGAGATGGACCAGCATGTGATGTGTATTTGGGAGCATTTAGTGGTGGCACAAGATAGACATAAGAAGTATGTAGATGCTCACTGTGTGGATTGCCAATTTTCTATAGGAGATAAGGTGTTTATGAGATTGCACCCACATAAGAGTCCTATCCATTATGGAAAAGGCTCTAAGCTAGTGCCACATTTCTTTAGTCCATTTGCGGTTCTGGAGAGGATTGATCGTGTAATTTACCATTTAGCATTGCCACCTAGCTTGTTTTGCATCCACGATGTATTTCATGCATTATTTTTGAGGCCTTATTTTCCAAATTTGACACATGTATTGGAGTGGAATGCTTTGCATGTAGAGGATAGGTAGGTTTCTTTATAACCCATGCATATTTAAAAGCGTCGGGAGCTGACCCTCAGGGGATGATACATAGAGCAGGTAAGGGTTCAATGCGACCCTAATGATGGGTCTTTAGTGACATGGGAGGATGTATCACAGATGAGAGAGCTCTTCCCCTCTTTGTTGTTAGGCTTCCAAGAGTAAGCCTAGGCTTAGGGTGGGAGGATGTAGTGTCCCTCCTTGATACACTTTTATTTTGATGCATTATTAGGCATTCTTATGACTCTCTCGGTAGATGCTTATGGTTCTAGTTTTTGTTTTGATGTTACTGGTAAATGATAGTTATTACATGTTGTCAAATGATACATTTGTTATACTTAGATGATGATATACTTTGGCCTATGTGAGGATCTATGATTGGTTATTCAAGCTTATTCAATTATTTATGGTTATTATGATGTTATCATGTTATGTACTAACCATGATTGTTGATTATATTGGCTAAGAGGTGATTATTGATGATGTGTATTCATTATGATATGATGTATTTATGTACGTGGAAGGGACGATGTCATACTGCTCATTGTGACAGGGGTGTGATATTGTTATTCTCTTTTCATATATATACATATATATATATATATGTATATATCTATATATATATATATACATATATACATATATATATGTATGTATATATGTATATTTAGATATGTATGTATATATGTATATATATATATACATATATAAATATACATATATACATACATATCTAAATATACATATATACATACATATATATATGTATATATGTATATATACATATGTATATATGCATATATACATATGTATATATATATATACATATGTATATTTGTATATATATATATGTATATATATATACATATATATATATATGTATATATATATATACATATATATATATGTATATCTATGTATATATATATGTATGTATGTATATGTATATATGTATATATGTATATATGTATATATCTATATGTATGTGTATATATATGTGTAAGGAAGTTAAGTAGCGGAAACAACTTCTTACACTAACCTTGAGAGGAGGGTAATGCAAAACTTTTTTAGATCATTACAACAGTTACAGAAAATAGAAATAGATATAATAGCAATCATACCACAACACAGTGAATTACGTGGGGAAAACCCTTTCGGGAGAAAAACCCCACCCTCCAAAAGCAGCTCAATATTTTATTCAGCAATCAAAAACAGATTACAACATACTTGTAGAGAAAGCTCTTCGCAGGAGTACCGCTAATCAGAGATTCAGAGGCAACTCAATAGCCATAAGACTCTTACACACAACCTCTATCTCACACACCTCATAAATAGGAGATACAATACAAGAAACCGTCAAACGGTATTACAAAACCATGGGCTAAAACCACCCAATAAGGTGTAGCCGACCTTATCTCCCTTCTAGACGCCCTATGACATGTTAAAGCACACATCAACATGTGTCACTCCCTTTTACAGCTCATTTATGTATCCGATACAAATTATTTTTCCTATTTCAGGAGTACAAACTTCCGGAGGCCATAACTTGAGAACCGGGTGTCCGATTGACGAACCGTTTGAAGCGCCAGAAAGCCCGTGAAGTTCTCTATCACCTCGTAACCGGCTTCGCCAATTATGGCCACTTTTCAGGGCATTTTGGAGCCTCTAAAGTCCCCAAAATTAAGTTTAAATATTTTATTGCACCCCTCCAAGATGAAAACTTTAATATCTTCAAAACTAGCTGTGATCTTGCAACGCAACTTTACCAGAATGCTTATCTAGCCAACCAGAAGCTTCAGGGAGAGTTTCGCACAATTTCGTGCTCAAATGAAAACTTACTATAAATAGTAACCTCGCATAAATGCAAGGTTGAGACACCATTTTTCCCAACAAATCTCCCACTTGTCGAACACCTTGCAAGAGCGAAAGGGAATGTCAACACAATGAATCAATTGCTAGGGGCCATAAGGCCTATAGACTTTGAACACCATCTGAACTTCTCTGTGCTCACAGCCTTAGTTAAAGCATTTGCAACATTCATGAAAGTTTCCACCTTAACCAGCTTCACCCTACCATCTTCGACCATATCTCTAACAAAATGATACTGAACATCAATATGTTTGGTCCGGGCATGAAATGTCGGGTTCTTAGCTAGGCTAATTGCACTTTGACTGTCACAGTAAACTGTCACTGTACCTTGTTTTATTCCAATATCCGAACACAGTCTCTTAAGCCAAATGGCCTCTTTACAAGCATGAGTAGCTACCATATACTCTGGTTCAGTAGTGGATAGAGCAACCACAGCCTGTCGCTTACTCATCCAATTAATTGCACCACCAAACAAAGTAAACACATAAGCACTGGTGGATCTTCTGCTATCAATATCACCTGCCCAATCTGAATCCACATAACCATGGATGTCAAGGGAAGTCATGTCTCCAACTGAATTACCATGATAACATAAAGAATACTCTGAAGTACCCTTCTAATATCTAAAGACTCTTTTGACTGCATCCCAATGAACTCTACCAGGATTAGACATATATCTAGAAAGTACTCCCACTGCTTGGGCAATGTTTGGTCTAGTACAGACCATAGCATACATCAAGCTTCCAACTGCACTCTAGTAAGGCACTCTGCTCATGTCTTCCATCTCCAATGGGGATGTAGGACAATCTGAAATAGATAGTTTCATTCCAACTGTAAAAGGAACACTCAATGGTCTACAATTCTGCATGTTGAACCTCTGTAACACTGAATTCACATGCTTACTCTGGCCTAGCCATAGCTTTTTGTTCACCCCATCTCTTCTAATTTCCATCCCAAGAATGTGCTTTGCTGCACCAAGATCTTTCATTGCAAATTTAGCAACGAGTTGAGACTTCAGTTCTGAAATCATACCTTTCCCTTTACCAATGAATAACATATCATCAACATACAATGCAATGAATAAGAAATGATCACCATAAGATTTATAATAAACACAGTGATCTGATTCAGAACGTTCAAATCCCAAACTCAACACATATGTATCAAATTTCTGGTACCACATCCTAGGACTTTGTTTGAGGCCATACAAAGATTTCTTCAATTTACAGACCAAATTACTTTTGCCTTTCACCAGATAGTGCTCCGGCTGTGTCATATAAATATCTTCTTCCAAATCGCCATGAAGGAAAGCTGTTTTCACATCCATTTGCTCAACCTCTAAATCATAAGCAGTAGCAATAGAAAGCAAAAATCTAATGGACGTCATTTTTGCAACAGGAGAAAATATCTCACCATAATCAACACCCTCAACCTAAGAGTAGCCTTTTGCAACCAATCTTGCTTTATACTTCTCAATGCTTCCATCTGAACCAATCTTTTTCTTGAACACCCATTTACAACCAACAGGTTTTCATCCTTCAGGCAATGGTACAAGATCCCATGTATCATTCTTTTTCAAAGCTGCCATTTCTTCCTCCATAGCAATCTTCCAGGATTCTGCATCATTCATACCTAATGCCTCTTCTACAGATTTTGGTTCATCCACACTAGTATTCAGAGCAAAAATACATCTCCAATCATCAGGTGAATACCTTTCAGGTGGTTGTCTATGTCTTGTAGACCTTCGAACAAGCTGAGTTGGAGGTTCTTCCTCCTCTTCTGAAGATTCAGAGCTAGACGAGCTCTCCTCAAATTCTTGCCTATCTAGGGGTCTCGATTCAACTCTTTCAGGTGTAGAAGGAAGTTGAATCACATCTTCTTTTTTAGTCTATTCTGGCTGCAATGTAACAGAAGGAGACTTAATTTCTCTAAAAATAACACTTCTACTGTGAATTACCTTTTGTGCAACAGGGTCCCAAAGCTTGTATCCTTTCACACCATAACTATACCCGATGAAGATACATTTCACAGCCTTGTTCTCCAACTTTGTTCGCTTCTCCTTTGGCACATGTGCATATGCCTCGCAACCAAAAACTCTAAGATGTCTCAATGAAGGCTTGTGACCTGACCATGCTTCCATAGGCATTTTATCAACAAGAGCTGATGTAGGAGACCTGTTAATCAGGTAGCAAGCAGTGGCAACAGCTTCAGCTCAAAACTTTTGTTCGAGACCAGCACCACTCAACATACTCCTAGCCTTCTCCATCAGTGTCCTGTTCATTCTTTCTGCAAATCCATTCTGCTGTGGAGAATACGGAGTTGTCTTCTGCCTATTAATTCCACAGTCTTTACAAAATCATTAGAGCAAAACTCACCGCCATTATCAGTTCTCAAACATTTTATTTTCTTTCCAGTCTGCAACTCAACCATTGCTTTAAATTCTTTAAAACGACTAAAAACTTCAGATTTACTCTTTAGAAAATATACCCATGTCCTTCTACTAAAATCATCAATAAATGAAACATAATATGTGGATTTTCCAATTGAAGAGACATCTTCTTGACCAAACACATCAGAATGGATAAGATCCAAAACACCACAAGTTTTATGAGAACTCGAGTAAAACTGAACGCGGTTTTGTTTTCCATAAATGCAATGCTCACAGAAATCAAAGTCAAGATTACAATCATTCAAACCTTCAACAGGGTTTTTATTTTTCAAGGTCCTTAGACCCTTTTCTCCAATG